>NC_077233.1:200158862-200171795 GCF_027887165.1 Monodelphis domestica
GCTGAAGGGCTGGAAGTGTAGAGAAATTCTTCTTGGTATCCATGGATCAGAAGAACAGATTGTTAATCTTCTTTTGCCTGAATAGGAAGCATAAGTTATCATTAGCACACTGAAGATTCATTCTAAGACAAACCACCATGTACTAAAATTCAAAGTGTTTCAAGTCAGATTAGAAATCATTCAAAGGTCTTTGTTTATGCTGTGAAGAACTAATTATAGTCTAATTTTGTTTTTATTGCTGTTGTCATTATTGTCATTTGCTTGTGTTTATATGGGACAAGACCTTATGCATCCTAATAAAAAAAGACTGAAAAGACATTCTGTAGGCTCTCATCAGTGTGGGGAGTAGGTGCATCAGTGAAATCATAGATCCTTGAAGTATTAAAATCTTAATTACTAACTAATTAGCAGTTAAAGGGCACACATACACACAGAGCCATAATTAGGGTGGGACCATCATGGCTTTGACCCAGGGCAGGGAAACTTAAGAGAGTTTAGACAGTATTTAGGCTCCTTCAGCAGATAGAAACAACTGAACTTAGCAACTGATTAGCAAAGAGAGTTAATTAAAATAGGAAGCCACCAGATGGACTTCTTGCTTGATCCCTACCTAAGTTTAGATTTTATCCAATATGATCCTGCTTTGCTTTCTCCCTAAACTTTCTTTTCTGAACCAACCTTTTTGGCTCTGGCTTCTGAGTTCTTAGAGCCTTAGCCCAAAGGAATGGTTGAGGGAAGATGAATGATATTGGAATGTGTATGTCTCAGAATCTCTTCTACTATAGGTCCTCATTTCCAGAGATTTAATTACTCTTCCTGGAATCTCCCTCTTCAAGGAAATTTGAATAAATAAATGAATGAATGAGTGAAGCAATTTCATGGTACTACTGTGCGCCAAGCTTTGTGTTAAACACTTGGGATACAAATAGAAGAAGCAAAACAATTTCAGTTGTCAGGGATGTCAGCTTCTAAATGGGGAAGACAATACAAAAAAGAAAATTCACCTTTAGGGTAAATATAAAGTCCTTTAATTTCTAAGGATAGGGAATTAAGATGATTGAGGAGAGGCACAGAAAACTCAAACTTTTCTGAGAATCCTCTCCAATCAACCTTAAAATAATGCATCAGAACAAATACTGGCAGGACAGAATAAACAAGGGGATGGTGTGAAGCAATTATCCTTAAGAAAACAACTTGGAAATGTAAGAATTAAATAATATTTTGATCCAGATATATATTTTATAAAGTTTATTGGAAAGGGTAGACAACTATTCCTATAAGTAACCTGACCACGTGGTGCTTAGCCTGTCAGTCTCTTTCCTCTTTCCTCCTCTCACCTGCCTCATCTGTTCTCTACTTGGTTCTCCCTTGATTCTCCCAATTCTCCGGAAGCCTTGACTTTT
Organism: Monodelphis domestica; assembly: GCF_027887165.1. NCBI lineage: Eukaryota > Metazoa > Chordata > Mammalia > Didelphimorphia > Didelphidae > Monodelphis > Monodelphis domestica. Next base: position 200,160,266 of record NC_077233.1, read on the forward strand.
ATTGACATACAGAACTTTGACTGTCACAAAACCTGGTGCAACTGTGGTATGTCAGAAATGTTTGATAGACAGGTAAAGCTCCTCAGGAGGGGGAGGGGATAAACTTCCTTGACACAGAAGGCAGAGAAAGGGGGTCTGGTTCCTTAGTGTGAAAGGGGAATGCAGTACCAAGGAGTACTAGCACAAACAACAGCAAGCCTCACCACCCCATTTCTACTGCTTCAGGTTCCGAACCTGGGGCCAAGCCAATTTTGAGACTTGAGACAATGCCTAATTCAACAGTAGAGCATTCCACACCTCCTTTGAAGTTTCAAGCCCCAGCACAAGCCTGCAGTGAGGCCCCAAACCCCAATACAAGGCAGTCCATAATGTACCTGACTTGTGTAAAGCCAGAGTGAGACCCAGAACCTCTGCCCAAGTGAGGCCTTGAGCTCTTGCACAAGATAACTCATAGTGCTCTAGGTCCCATGAGCCATTAGCAGTCCCTGGAGGAGACTGAATCAGCAGTGGAAAGTGGATATCAGAGCTCCCAGCTCCCGGGCCATGATACCACCTTGGAAAAAACAAAACTTGCAGAAACACAGAAGTAGAGCTGAGGGTGGAGACAAGGAAAAACTGGAGTTTAAGAGAGTGTTCCTTCTACCCTGAGAACAGAGCTTGCCCTTTAAGATAAAAATGAAACTAGAGAAGAAGGCTAGGAAAATGAGCAAACATATTAAAAAAAAAAAACCCAACCTAACCATAAAATATTATTATGACAACAAAGAAGAGCAAAACGCAGACTCAAAAAAGGGAAATCAAAGTGAAATAAAAGCATCTACATGTAAACTTCAAAGAAAAATGAGAATTATTCTTGGGCTCTGGCAGTGCTCAAAAAAAATTAAAAAATAAAATGAGAGGCAGAGAAGAAGAGAAATGAAAGTGATGTAAAAAGAAAAATAGCATGTTAAAAATCAAAATTGGCCAAATAGGAAAAGAGGTATAAAAATCTAATGGAGAAAAGAATGTTTTTAAAAGTAGAAGTGATCAATTGGAAAAGGAGGTTCAAAAGCTCATGGAATAAAATAATGCCTTAAAATTAGAATTGGGCAACTAGAAGCTAATGACTTCATGAGGCATTAAGAAACAATAAAACAAAGTCTAAAAATGAAAAGATGGAAGAAAATGTGTAATATCTCATTGGAAAAAACAATTAACATGGAAAATAGATCCAAGAGAAACAATTTAGGAATTATTGGACTTCCTAAAATTCATGATTAAAAAAAAACCTGGATACTATCATTACAAGAAATTTTCCGAGAAAATTGTCCTGATATTCTTGAACTAGAAGGTTAAATAGAAATTGAAAGAACCATAGATTACTTCCTGAAATAAATCCCAAAATGACTATTCCCAGGAATATTATAGCCAAATTCAAGAGCTCCCAGGCCAAGGAGAAAATACTATAACCATTCACAAAGAAACAATGCAAATATCATGGAGCTTCAGTCAGGATTACACAGAAATTATCATCTTATACATTAAAGGATTGGAAGGCTTAGAATATGATATTCTAGAAGTCAAAGGAACTAGATTCATTAGCAAGAATCACCAACGCAGTAAAACTAAGTATATTCTTTCAGGGAGAAAATGGGCATTTAACAAAATAAAAGATTTCCAAGTATTCCTGATGAAAAGACCAGACCTGCTGGAGGCCATCATACCCCAACTGGCTGACAAGGTCATTGTCTGAGGAAATGGGGTCTGAAGAGCAGACCCCAGAATGAAGGCTCCCTGCTGATCCCCCTCTGTTACTTCTCTCCCTAAATTTTCCCCACTAATGGACTTGTTATGATTATTATTCTCTCCCCAATACAGGAGAAATAATATGAGAGCAAATACTTATAGGATATATATACACCCTACTTTAATCCCCCTAGATTGGTACCCCAAGAATTGCAATTGCAGAATAAAAGCCCAAAGATTACCTTTCTCAAGCATAAAACATGCTTCTAGGCCTTATAATAAACACTGGCCAAAAGCTTGAGTACTATAATGAATCTTTCCCTACAGTTATTACACTCCAATGGATTTGTTGATGAACAGAAGCCAAGCAGCATTGCTAGCATTTAAAAGTAACACAAGAAAAACAGAACTTGTAAATTGAGGAAAGCCCCCAAAATAGTCTGCTTTAAGTCCTCGCACCTAGATACAAAGATGTTTTGTTGTTCATCTCCCAAGCAATTCTGATTGATAGTGAAAGTTGACCAAAAACACAATGATCCTCTCAGCAGGTCAAGGGGTGCTAACCTACAAATGGCTTTATTCACATTAATCATTGTAGAAACCTAGTAAATGATCACAGAATTCTTTGTTGTAGTAACATCACAAGAGTGTTGTTTAGGTAATTTGATAATATCAAATCAAAATGTAGAATGTCACATACGTAGAAGATTGATTGTGTGTTAAAGAAGTATGTACCAAAAAAACCTACATAATAAATGAACCATGGTATTATGGCAGAGCACTGTGCATTTAAATAAAGAATCCTATCTTATCCTGTAGAGAAGTAGGAGGGTAGTAAAACAGGAGGGTGGTAATAGAAAAGAAGAGGAAGTGTGGGGGAGATTAAAACCAAAATATTTGAGAAGATGAACTAAGTGAAAGGAGAGAGAGAGTAGGATCAAAAGGGGAAAAATAAGATAGAGGGGGAAATACACTATTGGTAATCATAACTGTGAATGTAAATGAGATAAACTCACTCATACAACAATATAGCAGAGTGGCTTAAAAACCAGACTCCTCTGATATGTTGTTTACAGGAAACACTTCTGAGTCAGGGAGACACATTCAGAGTAAAAGTTTAGGCCTGGACTAGAATTTAGTTTGCATCAGTTGAAGTACAAAAAAAAAGTAGGATTAGCAATTATGATCTCAGACAAAGCTAAAGCAAAAATTGATCTAATTCAAAGAGATAAGTATGGAAAATTACATCATGATAAAAAGTTATCATAGGCCATGAAATAATATCATTGCTAAATATATATATGACTCAAATTGTATAGTCTCCAAATTTTTAAAGAGGAAATTAAATGAGCTAAACAGTAAAATTATGCTAGCAGGGGACCTCAATTTTCCCCTCTCCAAACTCAATAAATCAAGCCAAAAAATAAATAAGGAAATAAAAAATGAATATACCTTCTTTTCAGTAGTACTTCACACATACACAAAAAATTGACCATGTATTAGGGCACAAAAACTTCACAATCAAATGCAGAAAAGCTGAGATAATAAATGCATTCTATTCACATAAAAATTATAATCAATAAGAGTCCATGGAAAGACATATTAAAAACTAATTAGAAGCTAAGTAATCTAATTCTAAAAATAGGTGGGTCAAAAATTATAGAAACAACAATTTCATTAAAGAATGACAATTAGGAGACAATATAACAAATTTATTGGATATAGCCAAAGCAGTACTCAATTTATAACTCTAAATGATCAATGAATTGGACATGCAACCAAAAAAAATTAGAAAATAACAGATTTAAAATCCTTAATTAAAGACTAAATTAGAAATTCTAAAAATCAAAGGAGAAATTAATAAAATTGGAAGGGAACCATTGAGCTAATAAAACAGTCAATGAGTTGGTTTTTATGGGGAAAAAATAGAGCTTTGGTTAATTTGATTTAAGAAAGGAAAGAAGAAAATCAAATTACCTCTATAAAAAATGAAAAGGGTGAATTTAGGGGCCAGCTGGGTAGCTCAGTGGATTGAGAGTCAAGCCTAGAGATGGAAGGCCTTAGGTTCAAATCTAACTTCAGACACTTCCCAGCTGTGTGACCCTGGGCAAGTTACTTAACCCCTCATTGCCTAGCCCTTATCACTCTTCTGCCTTGGAATCAATACACAATATTGATTCCAAGATGGAAGGTAAGAGTTTAAAAAAAAGGGTGAATTTACCACCAATGAAGAGAAAATTAAAGAAACCATTAAAAGCTATTTTCCCAATTATATACCAATACATTTTATAATCTAAGTGAAATAGATGAATAGTTACAAAAATATAAATTGCCCAGATGATCAAAAGAGATATAAAATACTTAAATAATCCCATCTCATAAAAATAAATTGGACAATCTAAAACTGTATTCCCAAAGAAAAACTATATCCAAAGGGCTACAACTATGCTTATCTTTTGATCCTATAATATAATTACTAGTTCTGAATTCCAAAGAGTTCATAAAAAAGGTGGAAAGATCTACTTGTACAAAAAATATTTTAACAGTTCTTTTTGTGATGTAAAGAAGTGGAAACTGAAGAGATGTCCATCGGTTGGAGAATGGCTGAACAAATTGTAGTATATGATAGTGATGTGATGATGGACTTCTATTGTGATGTTAGAAACAATAAGTATGATGATTTCATTAAAAATTTGAAAGATCTACATGAACTTATGTAGAGTGAAATAAACAGAACCAGGAGAACACTGTACCCAGTAACACCAATATTGTACAACAATCAAGTGAAAGACTTAATTATTCTAAGAAATAAAATGATCCAGGACAATTCTGAAGGACTTATGAGAAATAATGCTATGCACCTCCAGAAAAAGAACTGTTGGAGTTGGATGCAAATCAAAGCATACTGCTTTTCATATTAGATTATATATTATATATATATATATATATATATATATATATATAGTTAGTTGGGGATTTTGATTTTATATGAGTCTTTCTTTCTTTCTTTCTTTCTTTCTTTCTTTCTTTCTTTCTTTCTTTCTTTCTTCTTCTTCCTTCCTTCCTTCCTTCCTTCCTTCCTTCCTTCCTTCCTTCCTTCCTTCCTTCCTTCCTTCCTTCCTTCCTTCCTTCCTTCCTTTCTTTCTTTCTTTCTTTCTTTCTTTCTTTCTTTCTTTCTTTCTTTCTTTCTTTCTTTCTTTCTTCTTCTTTCTTTCTTTCTTTCTTTCTTTTCTTTCTTTCTTTCTTTCTTTCTTTCTTTCTTTCTTCCTTTCTTCTTCCTTTCTTCTTCCTTCTTCCTTTCTTCCTTCCTTCCTTCCTTCCTTCCTTCCTTCCTTCCTTCCTTCCTTCCTTCCTTCCTTCCTTCCTTCCTTCCTTCCTTCCTTCCTTCCTTCCTTCCTTTTTTACATATGAGGAAACTAAGAGTCCAAGAAGTTATTTATTTATTTACTTAGGGTCACATACCTAGTAAGTGTCTAGGGAAGGATTTTAATCCTAGTCATACTGGCTTCAAGTCCAATACTCTATCCATCATTATATCATGGAAAAAACCCCAACATGTTGCTTTTACTCATGAATAAAGGGAAATTCTACAGAACAAAGTTTCCTGAATACCTATCAATGGCCTATAATACTGATTATTTCTTTTAATCTGTCTATAATTTGTGCATAACTATTTCTATATTTTCTTCCCATATTGGACTATGAGATCCTGAGAGCAGGAGGTCGATTCTAGTAATAAGGTTCCAACCTACTCTTTAAGGTAGAGATCTTAATGTCTGAATTCAAGTCTTTGTTAAATCAGTGTGGCCCAACTCAAATGCCTTCACCTCTATGAAACCTTCTTTGATTCCGCTAGGTGGAAGAAATTCCTCTTCTAAATTCTGAATGTTTAAGCAACTGCTCTAGTATTTTTCATACTCTTCCTTACGTAATCTGTTCAGTAGAGCCTTAGGCATGATTCTAAAATATTATCTTTCTTTTTTTATACACTACTTTTTCATTTTATGATATAGTCATATCACTAATATGAAATATAGTCATATCACTAAATATGAAAGGGTGCTTCTAGCACTTAAGCACTTAAAGACTTGTGAGAACTTTCAGCTTTTTATATTATCTGTGGGTTGTTACATAGCTGATAAATGTATTATTATGTTGAGTTGCTTTTACAGGATTTGGGGGACCCCTTTTATTCCCATTTATAGAGACCTAGATACTGAGTGAGGGCAATAAAAGTCTGAGATATTGATTTGAAAGTGGAACAAGGTCATCCCTCAAAATCAGAATCAATACACACAAATTCAATATCTGGGTGTCCTGGGCAATATATATATAACTACTTTTTGTATGTGGTTTATTTCCCTAAAAAAACTAAACTCAAAGAGGACAGTGATTCAATTAAATCTTATTCAATCCAATTCAATTCAACAAATGTTCATTAAGGGTCCACTGCCTAGGAGACACTGAGCTAAACTTCAGTACAGAGGCAAAAAAAAATACCCAATTCCTTCTTTTAGGGGTTTTTCGCTATACTGGTTCATCTTCTTCAGACACAGTAGGTGCCCCTTAAAAGTTTACTAAAGGAATTCATTGAAGGAATGTTGTGAATACTGCACTGTCCTAGGGAGAGGGTGTCTTAAAACCTATAAACATGAATGTTCCAGTTCACTTGGCAGTTACATTTCTCATTGTAAGTTAATAAATCAGCAATTCAGTTACAAATAAGTGGTATATATGATTGGTCATTAAAAACCAGTTTTTCTTGAGGGCTAATGAAGTGGGAGTTTCAACTAGATGACCTCTATATTTAATTCAGTTGAATTCAACAAACATGTATTAAGTCCCTGCTATTAGGGAAGAAAGAAAAAAAGGAAGGAAGGAAGGAAGGAAGGAAGGAAGGAAGGAAGGAAGGAAGGAAGGAAGGAAGGAAGGAAGGAAGGAAGAAAGGAAGGAAGGAAGGAAGGAAGGAAGAAGGAAGGAAGAAGGAAGGAAGGAAGGAAGGAAGGAAGGAAGGAAGGAAGGAAGGAAGGAAGGAAGGAAGGAAGGAAGGAAGGAAGGAAGGAAGGAAGGAAGGAAGAAGGAAGGAAGGAAGGAAGGAAGGAAGGAAGGAAGGAAGGAAGGAAGGAAGGAAGGAAGGAAGGAAGGAAAGGAAGGAAGGAAGGAAGGAAGGAAGGAAGAAGAAGGAAGGAAGGAAGGAAGGAAGGAAGGAAGGAAGGAAGGAAGGAAGGAAGGAAGGAAGGAAGAAGGAAGGAAGGAAGGAAGGAAGGAAGGAAGGAAGGAAGGAAGGAAGGAAGGAAGGAAGGAATAGAAAGAAAAAAGAAAGAAAAGAGAAAGGAAGGTGGGGAAAAGGACAAAGAAAGGAGGGTAGGAAAGGAGAAAAGGAGTAAGGAAGGAAAGGAGGGACAAAGAGAAAGAAAAAATATTATTTCTGCCCTTAAGGATTTTATCATAGTGTTCTACTTGGACTTTTCTTCTGAGCCCAAGTTTTAATGATCTGTATGTTAATGATCTGTATTCTCAAATTCTTTCCCCTCCAACTCACCATTTTCAGGACAATGCTCATGAATTCTTTTATACAATTCCAGGAACTCACGGACTGTGTGTATAGTACTGCTCTATCAGCAAAGATATAGAGAGGTGAAGGTAAGGGGAAAAGCTAGTTTCAGCTTTTATCAGGTTTGCCAACTGCCCTTGAAAGCTAGGAAAGAATTCTTCCATGGTGTCTCAACTGAGGCTTAGGGGTGGAGATGTGGGGCTGATATTTCTAGTGGGAGCTAACAAATACTTTTTGAAGGTCAGGTCCTTGGAAATGTGTGGCTGCGTGCTAGTGATTGCTGAGGTTGAGGAAATAAGTAGACAAGGAAGGAATAAACCCTTGCCACAGTTTTAGACATAGACTTAACTACAAGTTATTGCCTCCTGTATTTTTAATATTTTGGTTTGAAGCACAACAAGTATTGTTGTCAGCAAAGTATTTTCTTGTTCAGATTAAAAAGAAATAAGAGAGTGAGAACATTTGGTGACCACTCTACTGCAAAGTCTAGAAGGAGTGCAGAATCCTTTCTAATCCCATGGGGATATGAACCAGGAACCTCTGTCTAGTATGAATCCTCCTAGGTATGTAATTTAGCTAATCATGCAGCTTCCTGGCAACTCCATACACAACTTCCTGGAGTTCTATAGCTTTTGACTGTCTGATCATTTCTGCCAAGCCAACAGACCATTGTGCATTCTGGCTGTGGCTCCTCTCATTTCACAAGAGGCCATGACTTTGGGAGAGGAGTTAAAATAACCTCTGGAAAGTTGCAAATCTGGTGATGGGAACTAAGGCAAAATGTGGGAAAGCTATTACTCTTGGTGTTATAAAAGGTGATTGTGACCATTGCTGAGGAAAGGTTTTGAGAGGACCTACTTTCAAAAGAATTTTCAGTAACAGACTTCAGGAAATCTCCAGCAGAAATTAGATTAGAAGTTATATTAGGAGCATTTACAAAACAAAATAATAAACTATGATCTTAAATTCACTTTCTCAAGCCCTTTTTGCCCACCCCACCCCCTTTAAAAATACACCCACAAGCTGGTCTTGGGTTCAGTGATTTAGGATAAATTGGTCAAAACCATGAAGCTGTGGGTAAAGAACATTAGACTGATATTCAAGAGACTTAGGAACTAACTGAGGTTCTGAAAACTAAATTATATGTCTTGGTCAACCATTGACTTCTCCAGCCCCAGTTTCTCCATCTGTAAAATAGGAATGAAATTACTCTTTCAAAAGCATCATCAGAGTGTAGTGCTTATTAATAATGAGGCATTGAGCAACTTTTCTTCCAGTTCCTAAGTCACTTTTTGGTATTTATCCCATATGTAGAGAGGCAAGGTAACTCATTCCAGGCACTAGGGGACTATTTAGTGTACTAATGTTACTGGTCTAGTATCTTCAGCAGCACATTAAATGATGCTCTTGGACAGCGGGGAGAATCTGGCTCATTAGATGTATAGCAAATGTAGCACTAAGTGATACCTTGGGGAATTCAAATAGTTCATGTGTCTGCCTCCCTAAGTATTAGGCTGACTGCCAGGGAAGAACTTATTCTTCTGTGGCTAAAAATACTTTTTGAGGACAGAGTTTAGTTCTGCCATCCTCCATTCCTATTCTCTGACCCTAGTAAAAGTCACTGAGAGGACTCCTATGTCCAGAATGTCATTTTGTAGAATTCTAACCTTCAAGGGAGAGTTCAGTTGCTACCTGGTCTTTCTGGTTCCCTTCAGATATTAGATTATTTAGCTTTCAAAATGACTTTATGGTATATTTTATTTTTTTTATCAGATCTATGATTTCATCATAATAATAGCTAGAACTTACATAGTGCTTTAAGTTTTGCAAAGTGCTTTACAAATATCTTAGCTGGAGCAACTTGGTAGCACAGTGGATAGAATGCCAGGCCTGGAGTAGGGAGTCCCTGGGTTCAAATCTGACCTCAGACACTTCCTAGTTGTGTGACCCTGGGAAGTTGCTTCATCCTGATTACCTAGCCCTTGCCACCATTCTGCCTTAGGATTGACACTAGGACAGTTGGAAAGAATTTAAAATAAATAAATAAATATTATCTTAGTTGATCTTCACAACAACCTGGGGAGATAAATGCTATTATTCTCCCAGTTTTATACATTAGGAAATAGAGAATGACAGCATTTAAATGACTTGCTTAGGATCACATAGTTAGTAAGTGTCTGAGAGGATTTAGACTTAAGTGTTACTCACTCCCAGTCTGGTACTTTATACACTAAGCTACCTAACTGCCTCCCTTTAGGGTACATAGTAGGTGCTAAATAAGTGTTTGTTGATTGAGTGATAGAACAAATATTGATTAAGTACATATTATATATAAAGCTCTACTCTTGGCCTCGGGGACATGAAGGAATAAATAAAACTATCCTAGACTTCTGAGAGGTTACAATTTACTGGACAGATGCATATATGTCAGTGATGGGCAAACTTTTGAGCTTGGTGGGTCAAAATTGGCCAAAAAAAAAAACAAGCAAAACTTGGGTGGTGTGTCACTTAGAGAAAAGAACCATAATTTTGTGATTTATAGTTTAAATGACAAAAATGTATAATTGTAATATATAACTATATTTAATAAACCAAAAACTAATTATTTAACTTGCTTGCTTAGTGACTTCTTTGTTCATCTGTTAGTCAGTTTCTTTTGTTGGTCTTGATATTTAACTTGTGGGGGATGCTGTGAACTAAGATAAGTGAGGGAGAGGGGGAATTCTTTTTTTTTTTTAACTCTTACTTTCTGTCTTGGAACCAATTGGAACCAATTGGTTCCAAGGCAGAAGAGTGGTAAGGGCTAGGCAATGGGGGTTAAGTGACTTGCCCAGGGGTCACACAGCTGGGAAGTATCTGAGACCAGATTTGAACCTAGGACCTCCTGTCTCTAGACCTGACTCTCAATCCACTGAGCTACTCAGCTGCCCCAGGGAATTCTTTAACTGACCTGCCTATTAGTGACCTTTTTGTTGCTGAATTTCATTGGATAAATCTTCAATTAAAGGTTGGTATTTTGTACACTTCAAGCCCAAGCAAGCACTACTAACTTCATCTGTCAATCTGTTTCTTTTGTTGGTTTTTATGTTATTTAGTGCTGAGAATAAGGTCTCATAAAAGTACATAGAGGGGAAAATTGTGAGTAAAGTCATTGCTATGTTTTCAGGGTGCTAAAAGTGTCTGGTAATTGGTTCCAGGCACTCCTCTGTTGCATATGGGCTGAAGCTCCACCCAATTTTCTTCCTTCTGCACACACTCCTCCTCTCCACCCCCCAGGAGCCCCACTTGCCCCAGCAGCCTGGCACTCAACATCTATTGCTTTCCTCCCACTCTCCGTGGCCAGGGCTTGGATCAGTCCCCTCCCTCCACTGGGCAAGGGCATGGTTACAGCTGTATCTGCAGCCCTTGGCTCCCTGGGCAGCTTCCGAGGTGTACTGAGGCTTCATGTGACTGTGTTTTATTGAAAATGGCTACATGTGTCAGTACTGACACATATGTTATAGGTTCACCATCATGGATATATGTAATTAAATACAAATTATATACCATGTAGTATAATGTCAGAGGCAGTATGGTATAGTGGATAAAGAGTTGGCTGCAGAATTAGCAAAGACTTGGTTTCAAATCCCACCTTTGACACCTTCTGATGAGTGGTCTCAGATAAGTCACTTAACTTTTCAAAACCTCTAGGCAACTCTCAAAAGCTATAATATAGAAAGCAGACATCAACCAGCATAGAGGAGGCTATTCTTCAAGTTGGTTTAATTTCTTTTTGCCTTAATCCACTGGAGAAATAAATGGTGAATCACTCTAATATCTTTGCTAAGAAAACCTCATGGACAATATTGCTGTTATATGGTCCATGGAGTCATAAAAAGTCAGACACGACTAATGTCCTGAACAACAGAAACAAAAATGGATTATTTATTATGCTAGGTGTTGGAAATACTAAGACAAAGAGTGAAACAATCCCTACTCATAAGAACCTTACATTCTAAAAGTTTGAATTGAAGAAAAGTCTCTGAGTATTTTCCTCTTTTTAAAAAAAATCCTTACCTTCTATTTTAGAATCAGTACTCTGTCTTAGTCCTATAATTCTAATACTGTAAAGCAGTGTTAGAATTAAGTGTGGTTGGAATTTATGGTAGTTTATTTACAATAGAAGGAAGATATTAAGGAGAGAGAGAGAGAGAGAGAGAGAGAGAGAAAGAGAGAGAGAGAGAGAGAGAGAGAGAGAGAGAGAGAGAGAGA
>NC_077233.1:200171818-200189318 GCF_027887165.1 Monodelphis domestica
AGAAGGAAGATATTAAGGAGAGAGAGAGAGAGAGAGAGAGAGAGAGAAAGAGAGAGAGAGAGAGAGAGAGAGAGAGAGAGAGAGAGAGAGAGAGAGAGAGAGAGAGAGAGAGAGAGAGAGAGAGAGAGAGAGAGAGCTTCTTCTTATACCAGTTAGAATTTCTAAGTCCCAGCCAGGGACGAGAGTCTCAAGAAGATGGGTCTTACCTGGAGGCTTCATGCCTCCAGAAAGGCAGGGTCACTAAGCCAGCTTTTCACTCACCAATGGTAACAGTCTAAAAGAAGTCTAGGTGTCTGTATTCCAGTCTTTCCCCCAAGTCAGTGCCCAAATGTCCCAACGAATGAAAATCAAATCTCCGAAACTCCTCTTTTTAAAAATCTTTTTCTCTTGTATCACCTCCCCTAAATTTTCATGTCTACCAATCACAGCAGACACTTTTCTCCAGGACTGCCCATTCTTTAGTTCTCACCTTCTTTGGTTAGATTTTCTCTTTTGAGTTACTAACACCTCTTTTGTTAAGTTCACCTTTTATAGTTACTTAACACCTTTTTGTGGTTAATTCACCTTTTGTAGTTACTTAACACCTTTTTGTAGTTAAAATCTAAAAATATATTGTAGCTTACAATTCTAGCTTCACTATAAAGGAAGAGCTAAGTACCTTCACTGTTACAATCAAGAGATTTCAATTTTATCTTCATAATAAGGAAAGAGTTAAATATCTTCATTGTTACAATCAGGAGATAGCTAAATCCAATCTTCATAGCAATGAGGGCTAGACATTGAAGTTTAAGTGACTTGCCCACACAGCTAGGAAATATCTGAGGCCATATTTGAACCCAGGACCTCTGATCTCTAGACCTGGCTCTCAGTCCCCTGAATCATCTGGCTGTTGACACCCTTTTATTGGGTTTTGAGGAGATTATAGTATAATTCAGATCTAGAATAAGAAAACTGGACTTAAATACAAAGTCTTTGGACTTCTCTGTTATGTCATTATATTCCAGTAACCTCCTCATTGAAACATCTCATCATCGAATCATTTTAGTATTCACATAAATATCCTTTGTTCTTCCAGACTCTCTGATTACAGTCATGAACTTCAAAACCTCCATTTAAGGAGGAGACCCAGTACATTCATCTTCTTATCTCCTATTACCTGCACTGCTCTTGGTCTTCTCTAGTGTAAGCAGTATGTGTCTTATTTCATAATATGCTCAACAGGGAAATGTGTATTATGTGATAATGTGCATATATGATATATGTGCAACCTGTATCATATTACCTGCCTTCTTGGGGAGGTGAAAAACGAATGAGACATAGATTTTTGGACATAGTTAATATGAGAACTTGTTTCTCTTCTACCTATATATGTTTCTCTTCTACCTTCTCTATACCATATTTGGTATAATTTATTATACATTTATGACAAATCACATGTATCATGCTATCATCATTAACATATTATATTGTTTTATATATATATATATAAAATAAAAATAAATTGTAACTCAAATAAAAACCTAATCTCTCAACACCTTCATAATTATGTTGCCTATATCTTGAATTCCTTCCATGTTAACTTGGTCTAGTACAGCTGTGTTTTGCCATCTTTGTTCCCTTTTATTTATTTAATGATTTTATAATACTTTCAGGAGCTTTAGCTTCTAAGCAATCTGGGACCGAAGTTCATGCAGAAACAGTTGCCAGGTCCAATCTCCCTAAGAATTGATTCTCTATGGAATCAATTGATGATTTTAGGGAATGGACTGGACGGAGGACTAGTGGTTTGAGGGGTGAAGGGAGGTGTTGCTTTTCCAGAGACTTTTGGTCTCAGGATCCATGGTTATGTCAATTGGGATCTGAAAATCAGTAATGGCTAGACTTGTTTGGCACATGCTTCCTCTTGTGTTTTCTCAGGGTACCTTACCATGCCAGCTAAACTGACTTAACTATCCTGTGGGTGGCAATTAGTGAGGATGGGGGAGTTGTTTCCTTAGATAAGGACTAAGTGGACTGGATTGAAAGTAGGGACAGTGGTCTGGGAGGCATTGCTATTCCCAGAGATATTTGTCTTATCAGATCATAAAAAGTCAAATGCCCATCAGCTGATAGTGACAGTGAGGCTAGCAGATCCAATCTCCATTTGGGTTGTACTCCTCAGTGATGGGAAATAGGCTGAAATCAGGGTCAGAATCTGGAGGAAGCACAGCTATTCCAAAGACTCTTGGGCTTAAAATCCTGGCATGTCTTCATTAGTGGAAGAAGAGAAGAAGTGATCTGGGCAAAAGTGATGGTTTGACTTATCTGTCCCATGTCACCTCTTGTCTCCCCCACAAGGTGCCTTAAGGCTTCAGTTAGATTGGCTTGCCTTCTTCATAGACAGCTGATTCAGGAATGACTCCCACATCAGAAACAAGTTGGCTTCTGTCCTTTACAACATAATTCTATTTCTGTGTGATATTATTCAGGATTCACCACATCCAATGCTTGTTAGTTCTTTTTTCAAAGAATAATGATGTATAAGTGAGAGGCTTCTGTGTAGTCTATCCAAACTTTTGCTTCTTATCCTCCTTATTCTTTAATCATATTTTTAAATATACATATATGTATATTTACTCACCTTATTCTTATATTTGCACCATGCTTGTTAATTATTAAATTATAATGATTTAATTTGGAGGATCTTATCAATTTTTTATAGTTTAATAATTAAAATTATGAAGTTGATAGCAGCTTAGTAAAATTTATTAAATCAAAGTAGTAGTAGTAGTAATACTAAAGAGAGGGAAAGGTAAGAGAGTATCTCTCTAAGATACTTAGCTTTCTAATCTATTGGCCGCCATAATGGACCTGTGGCTAAACTCTGACAAGGGTTCATTCCATTCTCCACACTCCCACCAGAAGATGTTTACTTTCTGCTGGGTCTCCCCTTATAAGCTGCTTTCTCCACTCATTAATTCTCACACATCACATCTCAGGAACCAACCATAGTTTCTTAATTTTCCTGGGCCTCCCAGGGGTGAGGGGAGGGAGGGCAGCTGGTAGAATCAGTTTCCCATCTCGTTGGTTCCTTGGTTCTTTAACTTCATTTCTCTGAGGGCTTATCTATACCTGAATTTACTCAGTGGTCTTTGACCTCATAGTCACTGAGAAATGATGTTAAAAAAAAGCAACATAATGGAGAAAGAAATTTATTTCCAACAATAGAATATATCTACCTTTCTGTTTCTTTAAAATAAATGTTGGGATATTAGCTGAAACTTCATGGTGGCCTTTTTCAAACACTTATGAAAGCATCAATACAAAAATGATTAAATATTCAATTAAATTATACTTCTTGTTGTCTCTTGTCACATTTATAAAACTGTCAACTCCTTTATATGCTTTTCCAAGACATCATATCTCCATCCAGCTACAACTTCCTTTTATGTTCTGGCTTCATTTTACTAAGAATGTCAAGATGAATATATTTTAATTCCTGCAGTAGCATGCTTACTTGTCTTTGGACAAGGACACAACCAAGGACAAGTGCCAACAGATAAGCTAGTATTTATAGATAGTATACAAATGATGTGAGACTAGCATCATCTGTCCCCTTTTCAACCACTATGTCACTGCTGCTGAAGAAATGAGGGTCATTTTTTATTCTACTTTGATTATAAGTTCACGAAGAGTCAATGGCCAAAGATTTCCAGATGATCGGTGACAAGTATTTCTGTACATAGCTGGGCTAATCTGCAGAAAACAGAATTGATATGTTGCTGGGTCTTAACTTGTATAGTTTTCAGAATGATGGAACCTATCAGAGTTTATACCCCATTAGGATAGTGCTCAAGAACTTAGAGTACAACTAAAATGATGAATAATTTCTTTTTATTAATGTAAAGAAGTCCTGAGAATTATTTAAAATGATAGGACATTGTTTTAAATTTTTAAATTTTGTTTTTAAAAGGAAAGTTTTATTTTATTTTTGTAAATGTCATGTTAATTTTACTAGAATCACGAAACTACTTTTTTACCTTAGATAACATATCTTTCCACAAAAGTTGCTATCTGATGCCTCATTTTTGTCATGGAGGTGATCCAGAAATCTTGTTGTTCTGCCACAAAAGTGTAAGCAGCTTCTTCCATACTGAGAAGTTTCTGGATATAGGAAGGGTGCCAACTGGATAGTCTGTCCAAGGGCCAGACTAATTTAGATAGGAGAGGCTGGCCACATGGTGATGAATGTTTTTTTTTTTTTTAACCAAAATGACCTATGAAACATACAAATACAAAATAGGTTTCAATTTTTCCAGTTTCCATAGTGATGAGAGTAGAATGGCAGAAAGGGGAACAGAAGGCGCTAAAAATCATGCAGTTCTTAGATTGTCTTATTGTTGAGCTTCTTAAGGTATGCTTTCTGTCTAACACCAAATGAGTTGATGCATTATTTCAAGAACCAAAGGATATATATGTCGGCATTCTCACAACAAATGAAAACAGAAGACATAAAGATATTGCCGCTAAATTGAAAGATTGCTCACATTTGAATAAAGGAGTAGGTAAAATTGACTATCATATATTCCCAAACAATAAGAAGCATCATTTTAATGAATTCTTAGTGATTCTTGGTCACCTTAGTCCAATCCCTCATCAACTTGTGTGAACTGTTGGGTTGACATCCTAATTCATGTTCATTGTCCCTCCCCTTTTCTAATCTGTTCTATACCCAACTACCAAATATTTTCCTAAGGTTCAAGCCTAACCATGCCATTTAAAAAAAATGCTTAAGGAACTTCAGTGGAATTCAAATGAATTTAGAATAAAATGAGATCTCATGTCTGGCATTTAAATACCTTCAAAACCTGGCTCCAACCTACCATGCCAGGCTGATTACACATCTCTCCTCACCATACACTTTGTGATCCAGTCTATCTAGCCTGTTTGCATTCTTGGTACACAAAATTCTGTCTGTCTCTATACTTTTGTGCAGACGGTTTCTTCCTCCCCCCCCCCCCCCCCCCCCATGTGTGGTATGCTATCCCTTTTGACTTCGGCTTAGTGGAATTCTTTGCTGTTGTTCAGTAATTCAGTTGTGTCTGACCCTTTGGGACCCTGTGCACCATACTGTCTATGTGGTTTTCTTGGCAAAGATACTAGAGTTATTTGCCACTTCCTTCTCAAATGGAATAAGACAAACAAACTATAAATGATTTGCCCAGGGTCATAGCTAGTCAGTGTCTGAAGTCTAATTTAAACTCATGTCTTCCTAACCCCAGACCCAATGGTCTATCTACTGAGCCATCTAGTTTCTTAAAGTCCTTAGGTCCTTACAAAACTCACTTCAAGGTCCTCCTCCTTTAATTCAGAAGCTTTTCCTGATTCCTTGTTCTTAGCTTTCTTTTCTAGCACTGTGTATTTATTTCATATTATCCTATACTTACTTGTCTGTTAACTCTTAGTATTTCTGTCTGCAGAAAGAAAGCTCAAGGATTTCTCACACTTGTTCATTTGTCCTTAGCCCCTAGTATAGTACCTGGAAAATAAAAGGCACTTAAAGGTTTGTTGATTGTTGATTGATTGATTGATCTTTTCTTTTTTCTTTTTAAATTTTTATTTGGACATTTCCAAACATTATTCATTGGAAACAAAGATCATTTTCTTTTCTTCCCTCCCCACCTCCCACCACCTCTCCCATAGCCCACGCGCAATTCCACTGGGTATCACATGTGTTCTTGATTCAAACCCATTTCCATGTTGTTGGTATTTGCATTAGAGTGTTCATTTAGAGTCTCTCCTCAGTCGTGTCCCCTCCACCCCTGTAGTCAAGCAGTTGCTTTTCATTGGTGTTTTTACTCCCACAGTTTATCTTCTGCTTGTGGATAGTGTTTTTTAGATCTCTGCAGATTGTTCAGGGATCCTGCATTGCCACTAATGGAGAAGTCCATCACCTTCGATTGTACCACAATGTATCAGTCTCTGTGTACAATGTTTTCCTGGTTCTGCTCCTTTCGCTCTGCATCACTTCCTGGAGGTTGTTCCAGTCTCCATGGAATTCCTCCACTTTATTATTCCTTTTAGCACAATAGTATTCCATCACCAACATATACCCCAATTTGTTCAGCCATTCTCCAATTGAAGGGCATCCCCTCATTTTCCAATTTTTGGCCATCACAAAGAGCGCAGCTATGAATATTCTTGTACAAGTCTTTTTCCTTATTATCTCTTTGGGGTACAAGCCCAGTGGTGCTATGGCTGGATCAAAGGGCAGATAGTCTTTTATCACCCTTTGGGCATAGTTCCAAATTGCCCTCCAGAATGGTTGGATTAATTCACAACTCCACCAGCAATGAATTAGTGTCCCTACTTTGCCACATCCCCTCCAGCATTCATTACTTTCCATAGCTGTTATGTTAGCCAATCTGCTAGGTATGAGGTGATACCTCAGAGTTGTTTTGATTTGCATCTCTCTGATTATAAGAGATGTAGAACACTTTTTCATGTGCTTATTAATAGTTTTGATTTCTTTGGCTGCGAACTGCCTGTTCATGTCCCTTGCCCATTTATCAATTGGAGAATGGCTTGATTTTTTGTACAATTGATTTAGCTCTTTGTAAATTTGAGTAATTAAACCTTTGTCAGAGGTTTTTATGAAGATTGTTTCCCAATTTGTTGCTACCCTTCTGATTTTAGTTACATTGGTTTTGTTTGTACAAAAACTTTTTAATTTGATGTAGTCAAAATTATTTATTTTATATTTTGTGATTCTTTCTAAGTCTTGCTTGGTTTTAAAATCTTTCCCTTCCCAAAGGTCTGACAGGTATACTATTCTGTGTTCACCTAATTTACTTATAGTTTCCTTTTTTATGTTCAAGTCATTCACCCATTCTGAATTTATCTTGGTGTAGGGTGTGAGGTGTTGATCCAAACCTAATCTCTCCCACACTGTTTTCCAAGCAGTTTCCCAGCAGTTTTTATCAAATAATGGATTTTTGTCCCAAAAGCTGGGGTCTTTGGGTTTATCATAAACTGTCTTGCTGAGATCATTTACGCCAAGTCTATTCCACTGATCCTCCTTTCTGTCTCTTAGCCAGTACCAAATTGTTTTGATAACCACTGCTTTATAGCATAGTTTGAGATCTGGGACTGCAAGTCCTCCTTCCTTTGCATTTTTTTCATGATTTCCCTGGATATCCTTGATCTTTTGTTCTTCCAAATGAACTTAGTTATGGTTTTTTCTAATTCAGTAAAGAAGTTTTTTGGTAGTTCAATGGGTATGGCACTAAATAGTAAATTAATTTGGGTAGGATTGTCATTTTTATTATGTTAGCTTGAACCACCCATGAGCAATCAATGTTTTTCCAATTGTTTAGATCTAGTTTTAGCTGTGTGGAAAATGTTTTGTAGTTGTGTTCATATAGTTCCTGTGTTTGTCTCGGCAGGTAGATTCCTAAGTATTTTATATTGTCTAGGGTGATTTTTGATTGATCTTTTCTTAAGAGCTTAGAGTGAACAAAAAATAAGGATACCACCAGGAGATAACTTATTTATATCCATACCATCATCTGTTGCAGAAGATAAAGTAGTAGAGAAATTCTGTTAAAGAGCTTGACAAGAAATACAGTTCAAGATTGAGATATGAAAGAGACCAGTGACTGGTAGACTACTCAGAACCTTGGGGCCCATATTATCATTAGTTAAAGAGAAATAGGAACATCGATGTGGCTGGGCCCCAAAAAACATCACAAAAAGAAAATCTGATTCTAGCTTAACAAACAGGAAGTGTCTTATTACAAATGCAGCAAGAGTTTCAGAATCCGTTGTCTGTGTCTGAGAGGAGTTAGATCATTAACTGATTAGAGGAAAGGTCAAATTAGAAAGAATAGGGAAGATGACAAGATGACATTGCATGCTCCAACTTGATTTGACTAAAGTGGGGTGAAATATCCAGTAGAAAATAGACCCAAATCTTATCTATTCTATCATTATTTCTCAGAAACATTTGCCCAGTGTAAAACAATGTCATGTTACCACAAAGAGGACAAGAGTCTAAAACCTGCACTACTAGAAAACCTTTAATCTTTTTGACAAATGGAAAGAGATGGCAACCAAGAGCAATCCTGTTTTACAGTATAAGCTGATTCACAAAACACAAAAGAGAAGGATAACAGAAGAGTTCAAGTAATATTGTCCTGCAAAACTGGAAAAAATAAAGGAAAAATTAGACTTTAGATGCTTTGGCAGTAGTTCCAGAAAAGCCAGACAAAACTTAGTATATATTTTAGATGGAGGGAGGTAAGACAACAAACAAATGTGAAAGGTAACAGATTTATTAAAGTTTCTATAGTTACTAATATTTATCAGCCATAATAATGAAACCACCATATTAACCACTCCAGTACAGAAAATACTAGATGGGAAAGTGGCATTCATAATTAAAAAGATGAATTTAAGATTGATTGAACCTAACGGAATGAATACTTATGGTCAAAATCGATGCCACAGGTGACATAATTTTAAAGGTCATCAGTGCTCAGTTTTCAAGGTAGTTGAAAGGGAAAATTCCGAAAGGAAAGGAGGAAATACTGATTTACTACTCTAAGAAAAAGGATAGAAGATATAACATTGGCTCAGATCTATACTTTCTCATCACTTCAAAATTTTAATGCGATTTGTCTTTATGTATTTTGGGACAATTTTTATGAAATAAAAAATGAGAAAGGGACAAGTAGTTATTTACAGACAAATTTCACAGCAGACTACATATTTATCATCACACAACCAAATCAAAGGTGTTTAAAAGATGAGATCCCATGGTCTGTTATTTGTTGATTTCAGAAAAACACATTTGACTTGTTAGAACAAAATGCAACCAGAAAAATTTTCCTCAGACAAGCTGTCTTCTAAGCAAATATAACTATATAAATATCATGACATAAAGAGTCCAGGTATTTGGAAGGAGGAAGAAGGGAATTTTGCATGTCTTTGGCTTGTTGCCCTCCTAAAATCTGGCTTTTCTATATGCTGAGAAACTTGCTACCGGCATTTTTCTTAGAATCATCCAAGGTTCTATGATAGACATAATGATGATAATGACTTAGTATGATGATCTGCTGGATATTAACATCAGGCATGGTTCAATGCAAAAGCTGTTGGTTTTGGAATCAGAAGAGTTGGATTCAAATCTTGATTCTGCCATATTACACATTAGTACATACACTCTGATTCAGTCAAACAGATCTTACTGTTCTTCATACAGGATATTTAACCGGCCATTTCTGTGATTTTGCACACATTCCCCACACAGACAATGCACTTAGAATTTCTTCAAGGTTCAGTCCAAAAACCACAAAGATGAACTGAGCATTTTATTAAGAGCTGATTATGTGCCGGGCATTATGACAATCGTTTTTCAAATATTATCTTATTTATCCTCATGACAGATTATTCTTCCCAGAGAGACTTGGAAAGAGGATATAGGAGAAAGCAGCTGGGTGGTATAGTGAATAGAGAATAGAGAGTCAGGTCTGGAGTCAGGAGGACCTGGTCCTCCTGGTCTTAGAAGCTTCCTATCTATGTGACACTGGACAAGTCACTTTGCTAAATCTGCTTAACCCTTTCCCTTTTGTCTTAGAGTTGTTACTAGCAAAAAGTAAGGGTTTAAGAAAAGGGTATAGGAAGGAGAGAGGGGTGGGCTCACAACCTACCTACAAGGCATATTCCTATTGAAATGGTAACTCCACAGTCCCAGACTCTTTGGCACTGCTTCACCTGCTCCAAAGGTGCTTTTGCTTGGTAAGAGCCAGATCCTGTCAAACAGGGTCAGAAAGGATTGTTGGCCCTCTCACAGCTAAGATGCCCCACTCTAGCCAGGGGACCTGTAGTTGTCATCAGCCAAGTCTGGGAAAAATTAACTGGGCTTTTTGTCCCTTAGATTCTTCTGGTCATTTTGCTTTCTATAGTTATATGGTCTTGGGACTTTGGTGGATTCAGACAAAAATGGCAATAAGGATGTTCTTCTGATCCTTCCATTCTACTTCACAACAAAAACTTCACAACAAAATCTAGGACTGTGGCAACAAAGTCAAGTAGGAAAAAAAAAGATGCTTTTTATGGTTTACACAGATGTGTTTTAAAAAGTTGTTCCAAATTTTAGGGGAAAGGGTCGAAGAAGGGAAAAAGTTTGATGAAAAGAAACCCTTTTGGGGGTACCTAGGTATCTCAGCAGATTGAGAGCCAAGAACAGAGAAAGGAGGTCCTGGGTACAAAGCTGACTTCAGATGCTTCTTAGCTGTGTGACCCTGAACAAGTCATTTAAGCCCATTTAAGCTCTTACCTCTCTTCTACTTTGGAATAAATACAAAATATTGATTTTTAAGATAGAAAGTAAGGATTTTAAAATAAAGGAGTCTTTTACAAAGTTCTAATTTTTTAAATGAAATTTAAAATTGCATTCAGTTTTTTTGTTCTTTTAGTTTGATGAATAAAAGTATCTTTTATAATTATATATTGAAAATAGTTTGTTAAAATTAACTGTGGTTGGACTCTGAAATATATTAATTAGGTGGTCGCAAGGGATTTAATTTCTAAATCCCAAAAAGTACTAAAGTAAATGGAACTTAGGGTAGTTTATTTACAATATTTACAATAGAAGGAAGATATTAAGGAAAGAGAGAGAGAAAACTCTGGTTTCTTCTGATACCAGTTGGAATTTCTAAGTTTTAGCCAGGGTAAGAGAGTCTCAGGAAGATTGGGCCTTATCTGGAGGCTTCACATCTCCAGAAAAGCAGGATCACTAAGTCAACTTTTCACTCACCAAAGGTAACAGTCTAAAAGAAGTCTGGGTGTTGGCCTTCCAGTCATTCATCCATCCTTCACTCCAAGCCCGAGTGACTGACTCTCCAAATGTCTGTCTTCCCTTCAGCGCTGAGTGACTGATCCTTCACTCCAAGCTCGGTGTGATTGACTATGTTCGAACTCATCCGAATGTCTGAATCAGAATGTCTCTTAATACCTCTTTGTAATTCATCTTTTATAGTTACTTAACACCTTTTTGTGGTTAATTCACCTTTTGTAGTTACTTAACAACTTTTTGTAGTTGAAATCTAAAAATAGATTGTAATTTAAAACTCTAGCTTCACTATAAAGTTAGAACTAAGTACCTTCATTGTTACAATTAGGAGATAGCTAAATCCAATCTTCACAATCCCCCCCTGATGATCATTGAGAGACTAGTCTCCCCATTGATCATTTAACATAATCATCTTGTGGTCCTAAAGCACTTCTAACTACAGAAGTATACAATATTTCACCTTTAAGAGGAAATTACAAGTTAGAGAGAAATAGAAAAGAGAAAAAGCAAAACCAATGTTTTGCTAGGTGCATTGACAAAAAGCCAAAATTAGGGGGCAGTCCCCTTTGGCATAAAAGTATACATTTACAATAAATGTTCAATCCCCTTTTGTTCAATCGATTTGTACCCAAAAGTTCATCCTCGATCTTCGTGATGCAGTGTAGGTTTCTGCAAGCATTTTCCTTTGAAGAGTTCATTCTCTGGGTTGAAGGAGCTAGCAAGCTTCTTTTCCTCAAATTCTTCTCAAACAAAATTTTAAATATTGGGTTTTTTAAAAATAAAAACACAATATAATCCTCCTGAAGATGGTGTTCATCAACACCTGATTAATTCAAAATGGTTGAATTATGGGGTGTATGAGTCAATTGTCAAAAGAAAAAAATCAAAAACATAAAAAAATTCAAAATTCAGAATCAAAATATCAAAAATTATGTATATAAAATTTCTAAATAAAAAGAATAAATTCATAATATGTCATTGTATTAGGGTCCCAATAAAGTAAATTTTTATACCACAAGTCTGTAGGAAAAAATATAGTAATATTGTATTTACCCATTATAAGTCAGGACTATAAGAAGTTGCCATATCTTAAGAAAGAAAAAAATTAGATTTTTGTGTGTAGTAGGGAAGTATCATTCCCTGGTCTGAAATTTCATCATTCCTCAGGGATAGAGGAGTCAGATTAGCCAATTATTAGGTACTTTCATAGAAAGTATTTTACAAAGAGTGAAGTTCAAGGAGTCCTGTGTCTTAACATATGTCAAATGCCGCAACCTTGAGTCTCACACTAGGTTCAAGCCCTTTCATATTGGTGTAGAAGTTCATCATTCCCACATGGATTGGTTTCTTTGGACATGTGTGCTCTATTTGTCACATTCCAGGTTAAATCTGTGCATCTATGGAACTATGTAGATAAAATATGTTCTCCTTTTTTGATCCCAATTTCTAGAATCAGACACAATCATTAATCATAGCCCCATAATATTTATCAATAAATGGCTGATTTCCATACTCTAAAGCTTTTTGGGTATACATTTTTTAAGCAAATGAATATCTTAGCTTATTAAAAAAATCAAAAATAGTTAAAAGAAAATCTTTTCAATACAATTACATGTGCTTGGAATGCAAAAAAGAATAAAATACGACACCCATTCCTATTAAAAACACTAGAAAGCATAGGAATAGAAGGGTCGTTCCTAAAAATAATAAACAGTATATATCTAACACCATCAGCTAATATCATCTGCAATGGGGACAAATTAGATGCATTCCCAATAAGATCAGGAGTGAAACAAGGATACCCATTATCACCTCTATTGTTTGACATTGTACTAGAAACATTAGCAGTAGCAATTAGAGAAAAAAAAGAAATTGAAGGCATTAAAATAGGCAAGGAGGAGACCAAGTTATCGCTCTTTGTGGATGATATGATGGTCTACTTAAAGAATCCTAGAGATTCAACCAAAAAGCTAATCGAAATAATCAACAACTTTAGCAAAGTTGCAGGATACAAAATAAACCCACATCAGTCACCAGCATTTCTATATATTTCCAATACAGCTCAGCAGCAAGAACTAGAAAGAGAAATCCCACTCAAAATCACCTTAGACAAAATAAAATACCTAGGAATCTATATGCCAAGACAAACACAGGAACTATATGAACACAACTACAAAACACTCTCCACACAACTAAAACTAGACTTGAGCAATTGGAAAAGCATTGGAATTGGAATTGGAAAAAAATTGGAAAAACTGCTCATGGGTGGGATAAGCCAATATAATAAAAATGAACATCCTACCCAAACTTATTTATCTATTTAGTGCCATACCCATGGATCTTCCAAAAAATGTCTTTACTGATTTAGAAAAAACCATAACAAAGTTCATTTAGAAGAACAAAGGATCAAGGATATCCAGGGAAATAATGAAAAAAAAAATACAAAGGAAGGGGGCCTTGCAGTCCCAGATCTAAAACTATATTACAAAGCAGCAGTCATCAAAACAATTTGGTACTGGCTAAGAAACAGAAAGGAGGATCAGTGGAATAGACTTGGGGCAAGTGACCTCAGCAAGACAGTATATGATAAACCCAAAGATCCCAGCTTTTGGGACAAAAATCTACTATTCGATAAAAACTGCTGGGAAAATTGGAAGACAGTGTGGGAGAGATTAGGCTTGGATCAACACCTCATACCCTACACCAAGATAAATTCAAAATGGGTGAATGACTTGAACATAAAGAAGGAAACTATAAGAAAATTAGGCGAACACAGAATAGTATACATGTCAGACCTTTGGGAAGGGAAAGACTTTAAAACCAAGCAAGACTTAGAAAGAGTCACAAAATGTAAAATAAATAATTTTGACTACATCAAATTAAAAAGTTTTTGTACAAACAAAACCAATGTAACTAAAATCAGAAGGGAAGCAACAAATTGGGAAACAATCTTCATAAAAACCTCTGACAAAGGTTTAATTACTCAAATTTACAAAGAGCTACATCAATTGTACAAAAAATCAAGCCATTCTCCAATTGATAAATGGGCAAGGGACATGAATAGGCAGTTTCCAGATAAAGAAATCAAAACTAATAATAAGCACATGAAAAAGTGTTCTACATCTCTTAAAATCAGAGAGATGCAAATCAAAATAACTCTGAGGTATCACCTCACACGTAGCAGATTGGCCAATATGACAGCAAAGGAAAGTAATGAATGCTGGAGGGGATGTGGCAAAGTAGGGACATTAATTCATTGCTGGTGGGGTTGTGAATTGATCCAACCATTCTGGAGGGCAATTTGGAACTATGCCCAAAGGGCGATAAAAGACTGTCTGCTCTTTGATCCAGCCATAGCACAGCTGGGTTTGTACCCCAAAGAGATAATAAGGAAAAAAGACTTGTACAAGAATATTCATAGCTACGCTCTTTGTGATGGCCAAAAATTGTAAAATGAGGGGATGCCCTTCAATTGGGGAATGGCTGAACACATTGTAGTATATGTTAGTGATGGAATACTATTGTGCTAAAAGGAATAATAAAGTGGAGGAATTCCATGGAGACTGGAACGACCTCCAGGAAGTGATGCAGAGTGAAAGGAGCAGAACCAGGAAAACATTGTTCACAGAGACTGACACACTGTGGTACAATGAACGTAATGGGCTTCTCCATTAATGTCAATGCAATGTCCCTGCACAATCTGCAGGGATCTAGGAGAAAAAACACTATCCACAAGCAGAGGACAAACTGTGGGAGTAAAAACACTGAGGAAAAGCAAATGCTTGACTACAGGAGTTTGTAAAGATTAAAATTTTGTGGAAGCTGAGGCAGGTAGAAATTAGTTTCTCTCTGCAAGGAGTATTATTTTTATGAGGTTTATTAAGGGTCAAGGGTTAAAGAAAAAACAAGCAAGAGAAGCACGTGCTAGGCCCACCCAAATTTCACTCACATTATGAGAAGGGTCTGTTTGCCAGGGGAGCCAGGAAGAGAAGAGCCTGCCGTGGGGGGAGACCCTTTAAATAATGATTTTCTCTCAGCCCAGATGAGAATTCAGTGAGAGTACAAAGCATTCTGGGGAAGTGGAGCATGGACTTCTGGGGATTGAAGTCCTCGATTCAAGTCTATTTTTACATCTCCCCATTTAATCCTCTTGTGAAGAAGGACTTCCCCAAAAGATCATAAAAACATAATCAATTTAAAGATTACAACAATTTGAGGATAAGAGGGGGGAAAAACAAACAAAAAGTAAAACCAATAATTGCTAGACGCATTGACAAAAAGCCAGTTAAGGCAGTCCCATTTGGCATGAAAGTATACATACAAATAAATGTTCAATCAACTACACCCAAAGTTCATTCTTGTGCAGCTTGTGGTCTGGAGACTTCTTCATGGTGTCTTTTCCAACAGTTCAGTTTCTGGATTCAGAGAGGTAGCATCTTTCTTTACCTAAAATTCTTCTCAAAAGGAATTTAAACTTTGTAATTTAAATAATAATATTTTTTACAGGTTGAGGGGACATGTCTGAGGAGAGACTCTAAATGAACACTCTAATACAAATACCAACAACATGGAAATGGGTTCGAATCAAGAACACATGTGATACCCAGTGGAATTGCGCATTGGCTAGGGGAGAGGTGGGGGTAGGGGGGAGGAAAAGAAAATGATCTTTGTCTCCAATGAATAATGTTTGGAAATGACCAAATAAAATAATGCTAAAAAAAAGAATGCAAAAAAGAGAAAGAAGAAGAAAATATTGTATGGCACAAATAAAGTGCAATAAAATAGTACAGATTCATCAATAAGGAAGTCTTATCATAATCAATAGTTAAATATTACCAATATAGTCAATTATTATTATCAAAAGAAGGTATAATTAGTAACAGAGGTACTATATTCCAAAAAGTCCATTTCTCATTCTTTACTACTATTTTGAGGGTAGACAAAACTGAAAAGGGTTAATTAATATCAACAAAATCAATAGAGTCTAAGAGGCACCACCTTCTGCCCCACATGAAGGGGCAGTAGCACTCAGTATTTTTAGGATGAGCTCCATTTTTTATATATTGTTTGGTATTTTGTTGTGTATGTTCTTTTGTCTCAGTTTGAGCATCGTCATTTCCCCAATTTCTATTTCTATAATTTTGATTTCTAAAATTTTGATTCCTATAGTCATTATAGCTTTTTCTATCACTTCTAAAGTTGTGATTTCTATGATCATTATTGTCCTCATTTCTATAGTTATTGTTTCTAAAGTTGTTATTATTTCTTTTTTTCCATAGCCAGTTCCTACAAACCATCATTACATGGACTCTTTTTCCAGAGGAAAAGCATGTTATTGATTTTTTTATATGATAATGATATGATAATGAAATGATATTATTTATCTGTGGATTCCTGTAAAGGAGTTAGAGTTTCTCCATGATTTTCTAGTTTTCTTTTTAAAATTTCAATTTCTTTCTGTAAGTCTTTCACTGATTTACTCTTTTCCTCACGTCTTTTTGAATGGCCCTTATAAAGGTAGACTTCTACTCTCCTCAATTCTTTAAGGTCCATAGAGTCCCAGTTTGGGCAATTAGTTTTAAAATATTCTTTTACCATTGGACAACAATTCTCAATGAATTATCTGCATATTTGTCTAATGTCTCTTTCTCTGGACAGATCAAAGTACATATATATGTACCCAACATCAATAAGTCTGTCCATAAACTGAGATGGGGACTCATCTATTTCTTGTTTGGTGCTTTTGAATTTAGACCATGAATCTGGTCTAACAGAGCATGCTTTCATGGCTGTCAATAATGCTTCTCTGGCCTGGTTTAGTTTTGTATAATCTGGTTCAACATTGGGGTTCCAATGTGGATCTTCGGTTGGCCAACAATTTGCTCTGTTTTCAATGGGGTAGGTATGAGTAAGGGAAGGGGTGGGCACACTGAGGAGGAGAGGTTGTTGTCCCACAGTGCCAGAAGGATGAGAGGTAGGAGCAGTATGGGAAATGAATTGGGCAGGGTGGGAAGGAGGGGCAAAGAAAGCAGGGGTTTGTAGCTAGGAGAAAGAATGCAGTGGGAGTGGGGCTGGAGACATGGGCAGGGTGTGAAGTTAGGGTGGAGGGGGTGGGGCAGTCAGTATAGGTGGGGGAGGAATGGGTTGAGTAGTAGTAAGTTGGATGTGGGAGGGGATGGTTTGTGAACTAGGAGCCATATTGTCTAGATCAGGGTGGGACAGAGATTCTGATAATGAGGAAGTAAGGAGAGACAAATCACTCTTATTCTGGAATGTTATTGAGTCCCTTTTAATACTTTTCATAAAAGCTATGAGCTCCCCCAAACTTTCCTCTAAAAACTCAAGCTGAGTATTTAGTTCTGCACTTTGTTGAGTAGTAAAAGTAATAGTTGGTTGGTGTGACTGGGAAATGGGTTTTTCAAGGGGAGACTGACTTGAATCTCTTATCTTATTCTCTAGCCTATGTATGGTATTTTCCAAGTTTCTCTTAGAGAAAAATAGATACAATATTACAGTTCCAAAAATTAAAATCCCAACCAAGAGCAGTGTGGAGTTGTAAAAATGGAGACTTGAATCCAGGGCTTCAATCCCCAGAAGTCCTTGCTCCATTCCCCCAGAATGCTTTGTAATATCACTGAATTCTCACCTGGGCCGAGATCAAGATGG